>NC_056729.1:717109905-717112405 GCF_019279795.1 Protopterus annectens
GCAGGGTTTGATTCTTACATGGGGTAATTGCTAGGCTTAAAATGGCCCACAAGAGTAGTTAGCCTAGTACTAATCTATGACCCTATGAAATCTCTTATGCATTCTGTTAGGCAGTGAATCTCTTGATTGGCGTTGTTTAGAATTATTAATGTTTTTTAAGTTGGGTCATATGTTTGGACAAGTACATGCCAAAGGAAGCATTGTTTTCAGTAATGGGACTAATGGGGAAGAGTAGAGAGCTATGACTACATCCATTGACCTGGAGGAAATATCCTTAATAGTCATCTAGGCCAAGTAAAATGATTTCCTAGTAACCATTGCCACATGGTGGTTAAAAGAGAGCCAGGTCTCTGCCAGCTGTGTTTTCTTGAGCGTGGTACTATTTATTTGGCAGCAGCAATGGTGTTCTTGTCTGGTAGTAGGTACAGTACTGCACTCTTTGGCATTTCTGTTGGGCTCATGGTCACAGCATGATTTATGAGTACATGTCAGATCTCCTGGTAGAAATGGAGAGTCCCTGCTGTGGAGTTAATGGCTGTTTCATGTTTGCAGACATCAGCAAATGTAATCAGCAAATGCCTTTGATGTTAGCTTGTGTAACAGAAAATTAAATAACAGACTGGAGTGGCCCCAGTGCCTGGTCTTGGAAGACACCACTGTTAACAAATTTTTAGAGGAGAATGTACCCCCAGTCTTTAGTTTCAAAATTCTATCCATGAGACAGTTCCATATCCATTAGATGACACAAGGGTTTACATTTAGGTTAATAAGTGTATCTCTGATTGCCTGAGTGCAGGTTGGTGTCAAAGGCTTTGGCCAAATCAAGGTACGCTGTGTGTCTCATTCTAAGATTTATGCCTGCTGCTAGCAGTTGTGGCACTGTGTAAGGGGAGAATAAAAAGCCTTCCTTAGAGGAGCTGTAACTTTGTTGCCACATTTCTGCTGTTTATCTGAGTAGAAGTAGGAGTCCACAGCAAACAGTATAGTATGATGTTTGAATTGTGTGGAATTTACATCTACACGGGAAACAAATTTGCTAAGCACAGCTGTTTAGGAATGCAACTCAAAGTCGAAAAATAAATGTAAGCAACACACACCCTCTGAAATTACATATGTACTAATTTCATGGCTGAACCAACATATTTGTGCTTTCTTAAATTAAAAATAATTCTGAAATGAAGTCGAAATATTTTGTTACCAGTAAGCAGTTTCATGGGTACATGTAGTAAAAATATAAAAGGGTTAACAGATACGTAGGAAATCATGCAGTAGGAGTGGCTTATTATTGTACATTGTCTGTTCCTATAATCATGCCTTCCAAATCATGACTAGACAAGGGCAGCGCAAAGACTGTTTGGAAAGCCACTTGATAAGTCATAATTAAACATTTGCAAACTACTTTGTAATCTGAAGCTCTTGAGGATTACAAGTCAATGCTCTACAGAGCAGATAAATGTACTCTGCGGGTTAACCTAACTGTGAAATGTCTGCCCCTGAATATGAAGCTTTATTTTGTTCTACCAGCATCACCACTAGCTAGGAATTTTACTGTTCTTTGTTGTTTTCTATTCAAGTTTCAAGAATGCATCTTTGCTTTTGATAAATATGCTACTACATCCATGAAAAGAAAACTGATAAAATAATGCCATTTCTAAAGCTGCATATTTAATTAGTTGTTTAGTTAGATAATGTTTCACCATTTTCTGGAACACGTTGCTTAAACCTCTTTTAGTACAGTTTCTAAGTGTGGACATGCATTGATGCGTCTGTTTTCAGAGATTGTAATTTTCCTCATGTTGGTGCAGCCATGAAATTAGTACATATGTAATTTCAGAGGGTGTGTGTTGCTTACATTTACTTTTCTCCTTTGAGTTGCATTCCTAAACAGCTGTGCTTAGCAAATTGGTTCCCCGTGTAGATGTAACTTGATGAATCATAGAAGTGACATTTTGCCATGCTTTAGGTGCACTAAATGAGATGCACGTCTGTTTGTATATATAGTTATTTGTCCATTTATGCCTTTGTATTTACCTAATTCTCTATTTCACTTGTGTGTGTGTGTGTGTGTGTGTGTGTGTGTGTGTGTGTGTGTGTGTGTATGTGTGTGCGTGTGTGTCTGTGTGTGTGTATGTGTGGGCATTACAATCCATCAAATCTGCATTTCATTAAATTAAAGTTCATTGAAAACTTTCACTGAAATAATATTTTACTATAAAGTAAATTAATCTAACATCATTTGATTGTAAATATTTCACATATACCACTAACGTTTACACACAAGGTGTTTCCTAAGGTAAGGTATAGGACTAAGTTAGGGGCAGGATGAGCATTTAGACAGACAGACAGATAGATAAATATTTCTATATGTCTGTCTGTGTAGCTGTCTATCTGCCTGTGTATGTCTATATATTTAGCATTGACACTGATGTGAAAAAATAGTCGTGAAGAGCATAATGTTGTTGTTTTTGTTTTGGCTTTTCTTGGTTTGGGGTCGCCACAG